>NC_134830.1:12051186-12100154 GCF_004210375.1 Tachypleus tridentatus | reverse complement strand
GGGAAATATAATTTATTTACTGGAATTAATCTACTGTTGTTGGTAACATTATATCTTTAGTTTTGGAAAACAAAATCTTACGCAGTTTAAAAAACATATTTTATATATTTTAAAACTTTACACAACTTTTAATTATACATATATATTTAAAGCTCGAAAATTATTTACAACCATTAGAAAATAAACTAATTGTTCATCATTTAATTTAATAGCCGACAAATTTAGTTACTACGTAAGTTGTGAACCTCAAGTTTAGAACAACCCGTGAACTGAAATGGAAACATAACTTATTTCTCATAACCAAGTAGAACTTTCAAACGTAACTGTCCACTTGATGGTTTTAAGACATCTAAATGCTACTAGTTAACTACACTTATTAAACTCTATTATATTACCGAATATTTATTAGAAGAGTCAAACAATACTTTGTTCCAACGCTTCTCAAACCTACTTGTTTTCCTAACTTAACGAATAGTACGACCTAGAAGACATGTTATGCTATTAAATATGATTCATAGGAACTCAGTCCCAACTTTATCTAAAAGCTTCCACATGAATGATGTGGTGTTCAGCTAGAAGGTTAAAATGCCCCTTCATGTTTCACAGAGATCCCAGGGTACAGATCACATTCCTCCATTATCTATAATTATATGTATAGTTACCTCAAGTGGGCCTCTATTGGAAAGAAAATTTGTTAAAATGCCGATATGATACCTGAGAATAGTTAAGCGACCTGAATAAATTTTAATACTATTTCTAGACTCTTAGCATACCTGAGGAATTTTCTAGGTGCGTTTGAAATTTCTTTGACGTTCGAAATAAAGAGTGAAAGAGCTATGAAATATACAATGAGATTATTCCCCGGGACACCCCGAGTACACCCGCCACGTTTAGTTTTGCTAGCACCAGAAGTGGGAGGTAGTTCTCAGACAGATAAAATCACAAAATTGAAATAGTAACCAGCATTCAGAATTATATAAACACCGATATTTATCTTGCTACATGAACATCAACTAACACACTTAAACCTACATCTAGTAACATGGCTATCAAATGGAATATTCGAACCTACAACCAACTATATGGATATCAGTTGGCACACTCCACCCTGTAGCTAACTGTATGAAAGTCTTGTGACACACTGGGATTTACCATCAACGTGATGAATACCAGCTGATATACTGGAACCTATATGGGTATCAGTTAACACACTAGAACTTATAAATAACTGTATGGGTATGAGCTTATATACTGGAACCTACCGTCAGTTGTATGAATATCAGCTGACACATTGAAAACTGAAACTAGCCGTATGGATACCAGCATATATATAGTGGAACCTATATCTAGCTGTATAAAATTCAGCTGATGCACTGGAAACTACCATCAACTGTTTAAATATTAACTGACACATTAGAACAACAATCCAACTACAAATCTACATGAATATCAAACGGTACACAGAAATTCACATCTAGAAACATCGAATAAGCATTATAGAACCTAATATATGATTTAAAATACTATAAACGATGATGTTAACATTGTTCATAACAAAGAACATAATATAAACTTACACTAGTTGATATACAATCTATTTGTTCATTTCTTCACAAATGTTCCATATCTACAGTCTTCTGTTTGACTGTTGAAGTACTACTCAAGATGTTCATGTGCGAAAAGATATATTACAAGACTAACAGTAGTACCTTGTTTTACAACCTGTCGTAAATCGTGGCTAGAATTCTTACACGATTAGACAATATATCACATACCTATCTACAAGTTTTAAAAGATAATTCTCGATTTGTAGTTCATAATACTAGCAACACATAACGCAGCTACAGAGGATACGTTCAATTTCCTTCTTAAAATGTAATATTTTTTCATTGACGGAACTTAATCTTGAGGATTCTGACCTTATTCTTCCAAAATGTTTTTCAGGTTCGATATCTCGCGCAGAGGTACCACAGTATTGAGAAAGGGCGACACTTTAGGACGAGTGGCATCAATGAGCGTAGTATCATAGCCTGTCAGACAGGTAGCAGATGTGCGTGAAAAGCCATTACCATACTTTAATCGATGATTGGGATTTCGCCGTAAGATAACGCGCTGGTAAGCGTTTCGCAGAGCAGTTTGAACCAAACGAAGGAGTTAATTACTGTAAGACATTTAATAGCACAAAACATGTCTAATTTCCAACATATTTTAATCGAAATAAATTTTTAACATATATGGTGTTTATAACATATAATCAAAAAGTATGAGTCTCAGTTTTATTTTTCTAAACAGAAAAATATGGAAGTGTTTTGAAAGGCAAATACGATCACTCTGGATAATTAGCTTACTAGAAAACAAATATTAGGTATTGGATTATTTTACTGGAATACCACAAATAGATGTTTACACATGTGATTCCTTTAGAGCCAGAAAACTTCATTTATTTCTGAATTAACGAGTTCTCGTGTATCACAGTATGAGAGACAGCAGTGTTCCAGCCTGAATGAAAATAGAAACATTATAAACTTAAAAAATAATGTTAGAACGATAATGCTCTGAAAGTACAATTCATGACTGCGTTTCCTGAGGAACTTTCTTGAACTTTGTTAACAATAAAATTAATCTAGTTTGGTTTCTGGAATTGAGTGAAATGTAAAATAAAGTAGATTTTTGTTAATTAAGAACAGAACTATACAATGGGTTTTCTGTGCTATTGAGAGATACTAGAGGGAAATAAAATAGAAAGCCAGTATTAATGCTATATATATATATATATGGTCATAAAACGTAAGTACATATAACTCTACAAAAAGACCCGATAATCAGAGAGGCCTTCTAACTTTTGGAAGTGTTATATATGACGGAAACTGTATACACAGCCTTTAGTTATAAGAACACTGTACAGAAAAAATACAGAACACTGTTGTGGGAATAAAACTGTTAAAATCATTTGTCGAGAATCTAATATTAAAAACGTTAAATAAAAGAAGCCGTTTCAATAAAAGGATAAAAATCTTTAATAAATAAAGCACGTGGAGCAGGATTGCACTTATGCTACTCTCAGAGTTATGTTTGTAACGTCACCCGTTCGTGGTATATGACTGTCCTGTTCAGTTGTGATGAATACCAGATGGCGCCACGTTAACACTGGCGAAACGTTATTTTTAAATTATTTTTTCTATCCTATTTTAGCTGTTTACTGAATTTTAAATATTTGTAGTGTGTGGAATACCTCCAACATTTATATTAATGTTGATCGTGGTTTTTTTCTCTTAATTAAAATTATGATTTATGACAAATAACGTTTTTTTTTGGTAACTACATTGGATGTGTTTGAAGTCGCACATTTCGAGAACCGTAACTGACGAGAAAATCAGTTAATTTAATGTCCTCTCTAGACATGTTTTATTAAAATTAATTCTCACAATCTTAATTATGAATTATTAAAATTTCTAATATGTTCACATTCAAATTGTTTTCTCTCAGTCGAACGGAAACTTTGACGGAGATCAGTGCCCACCGACAGTGGCAATATGTGTTGGATTAAATACCACAATATGGTAGGTTTTAGATAACGTAAAATGATATCGCTGGAACAAAGTAATATTTAATACAGCACATGATAAAAGAATAAAACTTCTCACCTTAGAGTTCATGAAGTAGTACAGAACAGCAACAAATAGACCCTATTGAAAAGGTTAAAAAGAAAATAGTTAATTATTGCAATTAAAGAAATACACACACGTGCATTCGATACAAATTCTGGCAAACTAACGGAAATTACGAACAAAAACTAAACTGTACATAATATATACAATTAAATCGACTATTAAAACAGTCTAAAATTAAAGTGACTGATCACTTTATTAAAACTCAAAATGAGGTGAACCTCATTTCGTTACGATCGTAGCCAGAACTTGACACCTAATGGAGGTAAAAAGATACATGTAATTGTCATATTCGATCGTAGAGGCGAATGACCTAAAAATTGTGAATATTCAACCCATTAAGATTGACTATAGGTACCATTACGTTTTTCGGTGGACAAAAATGCAATATATATCTATATATATACTTCGCTATTTTAATGGGAAATGTTTGCTTATTAGTTTTGAATTTTTTTTTTAAATAAATCGAATGGCTCATCTCTTGTAACACGAATGTTCCCCTCACCACTACGCTACCTCCTGCATGTTTGCATTGTTAGAAGAACTAAAAATTATCAAGCATTTTATACGGTTTGTTCTATATTTTTGCTGTATCACTGACATAATTAAGGGTGAAATGCGATGAATGAAATTACAAACTTCTAGCCATTAAACGTCAACAGCTTCAGCATCAACAAAGATATGATACTTATCTGCGTCTACGATACGTATTTTTGCACGACTTGTCCTTTTCTGTTAGACCTCTGCTATAATGTCCCCTGGATAGTACGGTTTGGAGACAATTGAATTTTGAAAACCTCTGTTAATTGTTTGTTTGTTATTAATTTCGTGTAAAGCTATATGAGGGCTATCTGCTCTAGGCGTTCCTAATTTAGTAATGAAAACTGGAGAGAAGGCAGTTAGTTATTAGCACCCTCCGCCAACTCTTGGGCTACTCTCTTGCCAACAAATTGTGTGAGTCACCATCAAATTATAAGGCCCTTACGGTTCAAAGGGCGAATATGGTTATTGGGAAGGGATTTAGAACTGGAGACCTTCAGACTACGAGTGAAACGCCTGATTTAGGAGACTCTTAAAGAAAACGGTAAAGTGATAGTTCGCCTAATGCCTATTACAATTAACAATTATTTGTTAGCCATCTTACCCATGTTCAGTAGTTAACAGACATAGTTGTTTTCCTAGTAAAATTCACATTGTCCTTAGTTTGATTCGGTGGTAGGCTCTAATAACAGATAGGTTTGAATACAGTTAAAAAAAAAAAAAAACTAATTCGCTGACGAAGATCTTGTGAGATAGGTACTCATTATGGTATCTCGTAATTTCTAACCTTATCCATTGTATTGTGTAATAACTGTGACTTGATTTCATCTTTGGATTTTAGGGCTCAGGTGAAAAGCTGAAGCGGTATATAACCTTGGAATATACAAAGACACTGGGTTTTTTTAAACTTGGACGTAGGAGTGCAGGAAAATCTTAATAAAGTGACCAATCATCGAGAAGTAACACAATTACGTCAGACTAACAACTTGAGCAGTTTCGAATATTTTCGTTTATTTAGCGATTAAGCAAATGGTTGTCTACAATCAACATTAAATAGAAAATTCTCATAATCTGAGGGTCGCGGATTCGAATCTTCGTCACACCAAACATACTCGCCCTTTCAGCCGTGGGAGCGTTATAATGTGACGGTCAATTCCACTATTCGTCGATATAAGAGTAGCCCAAGAGTTGGCGGGGAGTGACGATGATTAGCTGCATTTCCTCTAGTCTTACACTGCAAAATTTAGGGATGTCTAGCGCAGATAGCCTTCGAGTAGTTTTGCGCGATATTCAAAAACAAAATCAAACAAACTATGGATATTGAAAAGAGGTAGATTGTATTGTTTGTTTTGTAAGAACTGCGTCTCAACTTATCTTACCAAAAAAGTGTTCAAGAATTATGGAACCTCATGATTTCTCTGAGGTTTTTAATCGTATTATCCTGTATTATAGAAACTAAATGAGCTGAGTGTATTTGTAGTGATTGACTTGCAGGGCTGCGTATCAGAGGTCCAGAATTTGAGCCATAGTAGCCTGCTAAAGATACTCTCAAACTTTCATCTGTTCGATGAAACATCTGATCGAGATTCGCCTGCTTCCAAGCGACCAATGGCGTTGTTGCGTTGTGCTTCAGTCAGTCTTGGCGTAACTGCATTGCGTGTCGGTAGCTTAACACTGAGCTATGGAAACCGAGAACCCGTCACTTTTATTGGGATTTTGCACATGTTGCACTTGCAGAACATGCATTTCTCTCAAACAAACTTATTGGACACGAATGCGTTTTCACGAAAAATCCGATGTTTTCCTCTGTTTTCAAAGTGCACAACTTTTATTGTCATTTTGGTCTGATAATCAGTGCCTTAAAACGTGTAACATCACATACTCTGAGTTTGTAACGTTATTACATATATTTCTCTTTAAAATAACAAAAATATCCCTTTTGCGTTTCTTGTTTTGAAGAGTATATATTCAATTTTTCACTGTTTTAAATACTATTTCTAGACTCTTAGCATACATGAGGGATTTTCTAGCTGCGTTTTAAATTTCTTTAAAATAAATAAGAGTGGAAGAGCTATGAAATATACCATGAGAATATTCCCCGGGACACCCCGAGTTCACCTGCCACGTTTAGTTTTGCTGGCACCAGAAGTGGGAGGTAGTTCTCAGACAGACAAAATCCCAAAATAAAAATATTTACTGGTCTTAATTTACTGTTATTGGTAACATTATATCTTTAGTTTTGGAAAACAAAATCTTACTCAGTTTAAAAAACATATTTTATATATTTTAAAACTTTACATAACTTTTAATTATACATATATATTTAAAGCTCCAAAATTATTTACAAACATAAGAAAATAAACTTATTGTTCATCATTTAATTTAATAGCCGACAAATTTAGTTACTACGTAAGTTGTGAACCTCAAGTTTAGAACAACACCTGAACTGAAATGAAAACATAACTTATTTCTTATAAAACAAGTAGAACTTTCAAACGTAACTGTCCACTTGATGGTTTTGTGACATCTCAATGCTACTAGTTAACTACACTTATTAAACTCTATTATATTACAGAATATTTATCAGAGGAGTCAAACAATACTTTGTTCCAACATTTCTTGAACTTATGTGTTTTCCTAACATCACGAATAGTACGACCTAGAAGACATGCTATGCTATTAAATATGACTCATAGGAACTCAGATCCAACTTTATCTAACAACTTCCACAGCTATAGGTTAAAATGCCCTTCATGTTTGACAGAGGTCCCAGGGTACATATCACATTCCTCCATTATCTATAATTATATGTATAGCTACCTCAAGTGAGCCTCTATTGGAAAAAAAATCTGTTAAAATGCCGATATGATACCTGAGAATAGTTAAGCGACCTGAATAAATTTTTAATACTATTTCTAGACTCTTAGCATACCTGAAGTATTTTCCAGGTGCGTTTTAAATTTATTTGACGTTCGAAATAAATAAGAGTGGACGAGCTGTGCTATATACCATGAGAATATTCCCAGGACACCCCGAGTTCACCTGCCACGTTTGGTTTTGCTAGCACCAGAAGTGGGAAGTAGTTCTCAGACAGACAAAATCACAAAATCGAAATAGTAACCAGATTCAGAAATATATAAACACCGATATTTATCTTGCTACATGAACATCAGCTGGCATACTTAAACCTACATCTAGTAACATGGCTATCAAATAGAATATTTGAATCTACAACCAACTATATGGATATCTTTTGGCACACTCAAACCTGTAGCTAACTGTATGAAAATCTTGTGACGCACTAGGATTTACCATCAACGTGATAAATACCAGCTCATATACTGGAACCTATATGGGTATCAGTTAATACACTGGAACTTATAAATAACTGTATGGGTATGAGCTTATATACTGGAACCTACCGTCAGTTGTATGAATATCAGCTGACACATTGAAAACTGAAACTAGCCGTATGGATACCAGCATATATATATTGGAACCTATATCTAGCTGTATAAAAATCAGCTGATGCACTGGAAACTACCATCATCTGTATAAATATCAGCTGACACATTAGAACAACAATCCAACTACAAATCTACATGAATAAAAAACGGTACACAGAAATTCACATCTAGAAACATCGAATAAGCTTTATAGAATCTAACATATGATTTAAAAAATATAAACGACGATGTTAACATTGTTCATAACAAAGAACATAATAAAAACTTACACTAGTTGATATACAGTCTATTTGTTCATTTCTTCACAAATGTTCCATATCTATAGTCTTCTGTTTAACTGTTGAAGTACCACTCAAAATGTTGATGTGCGAAAAGATATATTACAAGCCAAAGAGTAGTTACTTGTTCCACAACCTGTCGTAAATCGTGTCTAGATTTCTTACACGATCAGACAATACATCACATATACAATCTACAAGTTTTTAAAAGATAATTCTCGATTTGTAGTTCATAAAACTAACAACAGATGACGCAGCTGCAGAGGAAACGTTCAATTTCTTTCCTTAAAATGTGATACTCTTCCATTGACGGAACTTAATTTTGAGGATTCTGATCTTTTTCTTCCAAAATATTCTTCAGGGTCGATTATATCGCGCAGAGGTACTACAGTGTTGAGAAAGGGCGACACTTTAGGACGAGTGGCTTCGATGAGCGTTGTATCATAGCTTGTTAGATAGGTAGCAGACGTACGACGACCATACTTTAATCGATGATTGGGATTTCGCCGTAAGATGGCGCGCTGGTAAGCGTTTCGCAGAGCAGTTTGTACCTAAAGATGGAGTTAATTACTGTAAGACATTTAATAGCAAAAAACATGTCTTATCTGCTAGATATATTAACCGAAATAAATTTTTTAACATATATGGTGTTTATAACATATAATTAAAAAGTATGAGTCTCGGTTTTATTTTTCTAAACAGAAAAATATGTAAGTGTTTTGAAACGTAAATACGATCACTGTGGATAATTAGCTTACTAGAAAACAAATATTAGGTATTGGATTATTTTACTGGAACACCAGAAATAGATGTTTACACATGTGATTCTTTTAGAGCCAGAAAACTTCATTTATTCCTGAATTAACGGGTTCTCGTGTATCACAGTATGAGAGACAGCAGTGTTCCAGCCTGAATGACAATAGAAACATTATAAACTTAAAAAATAATGTTAGAACGATAATGCTCTGAAAATACAATTCATGACTGCGTTTCCTGAAGAATTTTCTTGAACTTTGTTAACAATAAAATTAATCTAGTTTGGTTTCTGGAATTAAATGAAATGTAAAATAAAGTAGATTTTTGCTAATTAAGAACAGAACCATACAATGGGTTTTCTGTGCTAATGAGAGTTACTAGAGGGAAATAAAATAGAAAGCCAGAATTAAGGCTATATATATATATATATATATGGTTATAAAACGTAAGTATATATAACTCTACAAAAAGACCCGATAATCAGAGAGGCCTACTAACCTCTGGAAGTGTTAAATATGACGGAAACTGTATACACAGCCTTCAGCTATAAGCAGTAATAAACATACATTTATATGAAGTCAAGTGTAAGCAAAAGTAAATATAAGATAATAATAAGTGTTTATTTGACTGTCAATGAAGATGTGATAATTTCTTTTATTTATCATGTCACGTTAGATAATCACAAAATTATAAGTGCATCACTACAGGTCAATAGTAAGGATTTAAGTATTTTTTCTATCCTATTTTAGCTGTCTACTGAATTTTAAATATTTGTAGTGTGTGGAATACCTCCAACATTTATATTAATGATGATCGTGGGTTTTTTTTCTTAACTAAAATTATGATTTATGACAAATAAGGTTTTTTTTGGTGACTACATTGGATGTGTTGGAACTCGCACGTGTCGAGAACCGTAACTGACGAGAAAATCAGTTAATTAGATGTCCTCTCTAGACATGTTTTATTAAAATTAATTCCTACAATATTAAATATTAATTATTAAAATTTCTAATTTCTTGTCCTTTTCTGTGAGACCTCTGCTATAATGTCCCCTGGATAGTATGGTTTGGTGACAACTGAATTTTGAAAACCTCTGTTAATTGTTTGTTTGTTATTAATTTCGTGTAAAGCCGTTCCTAATTTATTAACGAAAAACTGGAGAGGAGGCAGCTAGTTCTTAGCACCCACCGCCAAATCTTGGGGTACTCTTTTACCAACAAATAGTGTGATTCACCATCAAATTATAAGGTCCTTACGGTTCAAAGGGCGAACATGGTTAGTGGGAAGGGAATTAGTACTGGCGACCTTCAGACTGCGAGAGTGAAACGCCTGATCTAGGAGACTCTTAAAGAAAATGGTTAAATGATAGTTCGTCTAATGCCTATTGCAAATGACAATTATTTGTTAGTCATCTTACCCATGTTCAGTAGTTAACAGACATAGTTGTTTTCCTAGTAAAATTCACAGTGTCCTTAGTTTGGCTTCGGTGGTAGGCTCTAATAACAGATAGGTTCGAATACAGTTAAAAAAACGAAAAATTTCTTCAATGACGAAGATCTTGCGAGATAGGTACTGATTATGGTACCTCGTAACTTCTAATCTAACCCCTTGTATTGCGTAATAACTGTGACTTGATTTCATCTTTGGATTGTTTGGGCTCAGAACAGCTGAAGTGGTATATAACCTTGGAATATATAAACAGACTGGGTTTTCTTTAAACTTGGACAAAGGAGTGCAGGAAAATTTTAATAAAGTGACCAATCATTGAGAAGTAACACAATTACGTCAGACTAACATTCTGCAACTTGAGCAGTCTCGAATATTGTCATTTATTTAGCGATTAAGAAAATGGTCGTCTACAATCAGCATTAAATACAAAATTCTCGTAATCTGAGGGTCGCGGATTCGAATCCCCGTCACACCAAACATACTCGCCATTTCAGCCATGGTGGCGTTATAATGTTACGGTCAATTCCACTATTTGTCGGTATAATAGTAGCTCAAGAGTTGGCGGGAAGTGACGATGACTAGCTGCATTCCCTCTACTTTTACACTGCAAAATTAGGGACGGCTAGCGCAGATAGCCTTCGAGTAGCTTTGCGCGATGTTCAAAAACAAAATCAAACAAACTATGAATACTGAAACGTCCTGCATGGCCAGGTGGTTAAGTCACTCGAATCGTGTTCTGAGGGTCGCGGGTTCGAATCCCCGTCACACCAAACGTGAAGGAGATTCTGCGCTTGGAACGGTAAAGATAGGATATACCTCTGAAAGGCTCTTGAATTCTACGTGTATACAACTTATATTTTGCTTTATATTTTGCCGAGTTCTTACTATTCACTTCGAGTTTCACGCCAGTAGATAGAAAGACAGAAGACATTTTTACCATTTGAATTAGCCCGAGACAGCAAGTTCAACTTCGATAAACAACGAGGCGACATGCCGGCCAGGGAGTCGGAGACCAGGGAAAACGATATAGCGTCTGAAACTGAGGGGGCAAGCCTGTCTATATCAGGGACAAAAGTAAGTCTAATGACGGTGGCCCAATAGAAAATGAAAATGTAAAATTAAAATCTTTAATGTTTACAGCAGAAAAAAATTAAAAGCAAAGTTAACGCCTATTAAAGAAAATACTGTTAGGACTAGAAAAAAAAGAAAACTAGTTAAAGATATTATACTTTCAGCATCTGAAGATAATGTAGCTAAGATTACGGATATAGACAATAATATGCCAACAACTAGCAGTTCAAGCAACCCAAACCCCACCCTGAATATTCCACAACAAACAAATTCAGACAAAGACGAAGTTCTTTCTGACGACGAAGGCTTCACGCTTGTGCAGAGTCGTAGTCAGAAAAAATAAATTAAACAAAGAACAACCATCACAGACACACATACACAACTCGCACCAAAATTACCTAAGCACGCAATTATAATCCAAGGAGTTCCTGGTAGTTTCAACCAACCACAATTAGCTAAAGAAATATACAGGTGCGAACCTACCACAAAGATAACTAACATAAAGCGTCTGCCTAGAGGCGGTGTTCTGGTTCAAGGACAGGAACCCGCTGACTTAAACAGTCTACTTAAAGCTTGGCCTTTAGACGCGTTCAAAACAGGAAATATTACAATACACCTACCAGGAACTAAACCAACACCTAAATCTTTTGTGATACGAGGTGTACATAATTCAATAGACATAGAAGACATTAAGGAAGCGTTAAGCACACAACACATAAAACATATTTCAGTAGACCGTATAACTTCAAACATTACTAAAAACCCACAAATCTAATCAAAGTAGTCACAGACAACAGCCAGGATATTACACAACTCATTAATAATGGTATCACTATGTGGTATCAAAAGTACACAGTAGAACAAACAAAAACACCAGCAGTGGTTGTCACACAGTGCTACCGATGCCAAAGGTTTGGACATGTAGCAGCAGCATGCCAAGCAAATGCGCGTTGTGTGGGCTGTGGGGAGAATCACCACATTACACAGTGTACTAAACAGAACCACAAACCCAAATGCTGCAATTGTGGGGAAGAACACACGGCAAATTATAAAGGATGTCAGAAATATAAATCCATTAAAACACACTTGTACGAAATTAAAAATCCCAACACGAACAAGCCGCCACCACCAAGAACAATTAAGGAACCCACACCTACCACTCCAGCACCACAAAGCACAACTACACAAACAAACACTTACGCTGCAGTGGTTAAAACTTCATCATCCCGACAGGAAAAACCATCACCATGTGAAGAGGAAATACCAAAATCACCTCAAAACACACAACCAACAACGATTGAAACCACACTGACATCTGCCATAACTTCCACTTTCTCGGAAATAATGGCAGAATATACAAACCCTACAAACACCAACAGTCTCACAGACATAATAGTTAAAATCATATTGAAAAACATACACAAATTCTTGCCGCAAATTTTAACCTCCATCATAAACTCAACTAAACTTGGATAACTTCACAGTTCTACACATCAATATCCAGGGTGCCCTTGCTTCCAAGAAACATGAGATTGAAGATACAACAAACTCCATAAAACCTGATGTAATTATAATTAGTGAAACTCTCCTATATAACTACCATAGATTCAAAATAAACGGCTACTCCATTATTAGACATGACAGGAAGGATAATAGAGATCCAAAAAGAGGTATTTTATTATTGTATAAGACTGAACTTATAGTTCAGGAACTTAATATCCCTTCCAGCAATGAATCTATAATTATTAATATAAAAAACGCAAAATAATACAGGCGTTACTGTGGCGGGCATCTACTGCTCGCCTAGTACAGTGTTAGATGTAAATCTATTGAATATATTGTATAATAGCAATTCTAATCTTATTATTATCGGCGACCTAAACAGTAAACATATAGCATTCAACTGTCGTAGTACAAACGCAAATGGCAATTTACTTTTTCAATTTTTGGATGAATCAAACCTGACTTTATTAAACGATGCAACACCGACACATATCTCGTACGCACACGGCACCAGTGAAATACTGGACCTATGCCTGTGTTCGTCAAATATGAGTCGCAAATTCGTAAATTTTCATGTTGGTCACGATTTGGATAGTGACCACCTTCCAGTTTGGTGTATCTTCAATCTCACCCCCCACTTAAATAAAATCATAGTTAAAGACCAACTGAACTACAAAAAAGCTAATTGGTTAGTTTTTTAAAACTATATTAAATGAAACCTTACCTCCCGAAGTACTACATATTGCCGCGGACGCATCAGATATAGATGCATACTGTCATATCATCTCTGAGTGTCTAAAACATGCAGCCAACAGTTCGATACCGAAACAAAAACACTTCACAACAACTCATTCATGGCAACCACATAAAGACATAATACACTTAATTAAAGTCAGACGTATACTCCGCAGACAGTACATTCAAAATCGCAACCCCACACTTAAAACACAGATAAACACAATAAGGAATAAAATACGAAACTTAATCAGACAACAAAAAACAAGAAAACTGGGACACCTAATGTTCCGATCTAAATCACAAAACTGATCCTAAACAATTCTGGACACACCTGAAAAGATTTACAAATAAAGGAACAACAACCACAGTATATCCACCACTGGAACTGGATGGAGAAACAGCATACACTAACACAGAAAAAGCCGAGATATTTAAAAAACATCTAGAAAACACGTTCAAGACACATCATGAACCAGACATGAACAGATACTTTTATAATACAGTTACCAACTTTATTGATCAAAACAGAAGCATTTTTTACACCTAAATTTCCAGTCAACACTATTACACACCAAGAAAAAACAAAAGACTGGAGCACTCATCAACTGATAAAACATATCACTGTAACAGAAGTCGTAACTGCCATTAACAACACAAAAAACAAAGCCCCTGGAGAAGATGGTATTCAAGCTATCCTCCTAAAACAAGGCACTCAGAGATTATATGAACACCTAACAGCGTTATTTAATCTCTCACTATCAGCAGGATATATCCCCGTTTCTTGGAAGGAAGCAATAATATTAATGTTCCAGAAAGAAGGAAAGCCAGCGAATAAACCAAACAACTACCGCCCGATTAGCTTAACCAGTTGTATTGGCAAAGTATTAGAGAGGATAATTAGTAATCGTCTGTCAGTTCACTTAGAAGAAAATTCAAATTTAGTTTGAAGTTTGACTGTGTGGGTATTTGGGTATTGATGTTGTTAAATACCCAGGAGGGTCAGGTACATTTGACCTCTTCCTCCCTCCCGAACGATTATAGCGTCTGTCTTTAGGGTTTTTTTTTTTTTTTAAAGCTTTGGGCCAGAGTAAAAGTATAACATCATACTCAGGTCCATTTCAGGGCTCGGTCCATGCATGGACGAACAAGAAGTTTTTTTTTGTTGTTTTTTTTTCCATTTATTTTTTTTTTTGTATTTTCATATATATATATTTTTTTTTGTATTTTTTCTCCTTTTTCTCGATTGAGAGAATGCTACTACTACTTGTAGTAACATAAACACTCACACAGAAAAGAAAGTAATAATAATTATTATTATTCAATACTTGAATAATAATTCAAAAAGAGAAGAAAATAAAAATAATAATAATGATTAAAAAAAGAAAATAATAATTATAAAAAATAAAAAGAAACAAGGACTAAGTGTCTAGTGCATAGTGGCCAGCTTGTGTTACATTTCTTAAATATATGTTAAAAGGGGAGAGGTATTTAGGACCATTTACATCATGTACGTGATATCTGTCGAGATTACACATTAAGTCATTTTTATGCCAATTCTTACTGAAATATTTTAGAGAATTATGCAAGAGTCTTTCAGATATTGTGTCTATGTTTGCATACTTGTGCATGAATGTGGTTGAGGTGCTACGTGGTACTTTATATGCTGAAGTTAGTACTGAATTTTGTATACGTTGAAGTTTCTGTACATGTGTGGGTGCTATGTTAATCCAGGCAGGTGATGCATATTCTATTGTTGGTCTAATGTATGTTTTGTAGATTTTAAGTATGTTGTGTGGTGATGTTCCTTGGATTTTACCTGAAAGACTTCTTGCGTAGTTTGCTCTTTTCCAGATTCGTATCAGTATGTGGTAACCACGTTAATTTTGAATCATAGGTTAGACCTAGAAATTTAGCAGAAGTAGCAGTCAGTAAAAGTGATCCATTCATATAGAGTTTTGGTGGATCTTTTTTCAGCTTATTCAGTCTGCTGAATAATATGACTTGGGTTTTTGGAATATTAATTTTGATTCTGTATTTCTGGCAGTATTCTTCGATGTTATTTAGGACTGGTTGTAGGTTCGTTGCTGCTATTGACGGAGTGGGGGCACTTTTCCAGACTGCTACATCGTCAGCGAACTGTGATGCATAACCTAAATTTAGGTCCGACAGAGGCATATTACTCACGTACATGATAAATAATATAGGGCTAACAACCCCTCCCTGCGGGACTCCTGCTTCGGGTGAAAAGGACCCTGAGTGGGCCCCATTTACATTTACTTTACACATTCTGTTTTCCAGGAAGTTGGACAGCCAGCGAATAGTTTCTTGGGGTAATGCCATTTCAAGTAATCTATGACGTAAACCATTATGCCACACTGTGTCAAAAGCTTTCTCAATGTCGAGAAAGCAAGCTACAGTGCATTCTTTTTTGTTGAAGCTGTCGGTAATTGATTCTGTAAGTCGAATCAGGTGGTCTGTAGTTTGGCGGTTTTTTCGAAATCCGTTTTGAATTTCTGGTAATTTTGAATTTTCTTCTAAGTAAACTGACAGACGATTACTAATTATCCTCTCTAATACTTTGCCAATACAACTGGTTAAGCTAATCGGGCGGTAGTTGTTTGGTTTATTCGCTGACTTTCCTTCTTTCTGGAACATTAATACTATTGCTTCCTTCCAAGAAACGGGGATATATCCAGCTGATAGTGAGAGATTAAATAACGCTGTTAGGTGTTCATATAATCTCTGAGTGCCTTGTTTTAGGAGGATAGCTTGAATACCATCTTCTCCAGGAGCTTTGTTTTTGTGTTTTTAATAGCAGTTACTACTTCTGTAACAGTGATATGTTTTACCAGTTGATGAGTGCTCCAGTCTTTTGTTTTTTCTTGGTGTGTAATATTGTTGACTGGAAATTTAGGTGTAAAAATGCTTCTGTTTTGGTCAATAAAGTTTGTGACTGTATTATAAAAGTATCTGTTCATGTCTGGTTCATGATGTGTTTTGAACGTGTTTTCTAGGTGTTTTTTAAATATCTCGGCTTTTTCTGTGTTAGTGTATGCTGTTTCTCCATCCAGTTCCAGTGGTGGATATACTGTGTTTGTTGTTCCTGTGTTTGTAAATCTTTTCAAATGTGTCCAGAATTGTTTAGGATCAGTTTTATGATTTAGATCGGAACAGAAGGTGTCCCAGTTTTCTTGTTTCTGTTGTCTGATTAAGTTTCGTATTTTATTTCTTATTGTGTTTATCTGAGTTTTAAGTGTGGGGTTGCGATTTTGAATGTACTGTCTGCGGAGTATACGTCTGTTTTAATTAAGTGTATTATATCTTTATGTGGTTGCCATGAATGAGTTGTTGTGAAGTGTTTTTGTTTCGGTATCGAACTGTTGGCTGCATGTTTTAGACACTCAGAGATGATATGACATTCAAATTTACCAGAAATTCAAAACGGATTTCGAAAAAACCGCCAAACTACAACAGACCACCTGATTCGACTTACAGAATCAATTACCGACAGCTTCAACAAAAAAGAATGCACTGTAGCTTGCTTTCTCGACATTGAGAAAGCTTTTGACACAGTGTGGCATAATGGTTTACGTCATAGATTACTTGAAATGGCATTACCCCAAGAAACTATTCGCTGGCTGTCCAACTTCCTGGAAAACAGAATGTGTAAAGTAAATGTAAATGGGGCCCACTCAGGGTCCTTTTCACCCGAAGCAGGAGTCCCGCAGGGAGGGGTTGTTAGCCCTATATTATTTATCATGTACGTGAGTAATATGCCTCTGTCGGACCTAAATTTAGGTTATGCATCACAGTTCGCTGACGATGTAGCAGTCTGGAAAAGTGCCCCCACTCCGTCAATAGCAGCAACGAACCTACAACCAGTCCTAAATAACATCGAAGAATACTGCCAGAAATACAGAATCAAAATTAATATTCCAAAAACCCAAGTCATATTATTCAGCAGACTGAATAAGCTGAAAAAAGATCCACCAAAACTCTATATGAATGGATCACTTTTACTGACTGCTACTTCTGCTAAATTTCTAGGTCTAACCTATGATTCAAAATTAACGTGGTTACCACATACTGATACGAATCTGGAAAAGAGCAAACTACGCAAGAAGTCTTTCAGGTAAAATCCAAGGAACATCACCACACAACATACTTAAAATCTACAAAACATACATTAGACCAACAATAGAATATGCATCACCTGCCTGGATTAACATAGCACCCACACATGTACAGAAACTTCAACGTATACAAAATTCAGTACTAACTTCAGCATATAAAGTACCACGTAGCACCTCAACCACATTCATGCACAAGTATGCAAACATAGACACAATATCTGAAAGACTCTTGCATAATTCTCTAAAATATTTCAGTAAGAATTGGCATAAAAATGACTTAATGTGTAATCTCGACAGATATCACGTACATGATGTAAATGGTCCTAAATACCTCTCCCCTTTTAACATATATTTAAGAAATGTAACACAAGCTGGCCACTATGCACTAGACACTTAGTCCTTGTTTATTTTTATTATTATAATTATTATTTTCTTTTTTAATCATTCTTTTTTTCTCTCTTTTTGAATTATTATTCAAGTATTGGATAATAATTATTATTATTACTTTCTTTTTTTTTCTTGTGTGTGTGTGTGTTACTACAAGTAGTAGTAGCATTTTCTCTATCGGGAAAAAGAAGAAAAATACAAAAAAAAATATATATATGATAATACAAAATAAAAAAAAAAAAATGAAGAAAAAAAACACAAGAGAAATAATAAAAAGAAAAGAAAAAAACTTGTTCGTCCATGCATGGACTGAGCCCTGAAATGGGCCTGAGTATGATGTTATACTTTTACTCTGGCCCAAAGCTTAAAAAAAACAACAAAAAAAAACTATAAAGACAGACGCTATAATCCTTCGGGAGTGAGGAAGAGGTCAAATGTACCTGACCCTCCTGGGTATTTAACAACATCAATACCCAACTACCGACACAGTGAAACTTGGAACTTGGATATTGAAACGAGGTAGTTTGTATTGTTTATTTTATAAGAACTGCGTCTCTACTTATCTTACCAAAAAAAGTGTTCAAGAATTATGAAATCTGATGTTTACTCTGATGTGTTTAATCGCATTATTCTGTATTATAAAAACTAAATAAGCTGGGTGTATTTGTAGTGATTGACTTGCAGGGCTGCGTACCAGTAGTTCAGAATTTGAGCCACAGTAGCCCGCTGAAGATACTCTCAACTTTCATCTGTTGAAAGTTATAACCGTGACAGTCAATCTCGCTACTTCGGTAAGAGTAGATGTAAAGGCAGTGAGTGCTTGTCAGTGGTGATTATTACTTCAGTCATTAGTTTCTAAGTTAGCGATAGTTATGCCTGAACGTTATGGAGTTTCTCATATGGCCATTTAGCCTACCTGTCGAGCAATAATATTACGTATCTGAAATGAGTTCATAGTGTTGGTTTTGATCTCACATGAGACAGATTTTACATCGAGTTAGTTTATCAGTAAATAATTTAACTTAAGTTTAAATAATGATAATTTCCCACTGTTATTCTTTTAGTCAGTTCAGGAGGCCTAAGAATTGTAGCCAGATAGTTGTGATTATACTTACATTGCCGTATGAGAAAAATGATTAATAAATATTCTGTTAGACAATTTTCGTTTTCTAAAGAGAAATCAAATTCTAACCATTGTAGTTTATGTGAGTTTTCATCTGTGTTTTCAGGAACAATACTGTGTTATATCATAAACAACTCCTCTTAAACTTGTTATTATTTATTATTAAGTATAATGCTACACAAGTGGCTATTTGTGCTCTGCCCTCCACGGGTGTCGAAAGCCGAGTTTTAGCAGTATAAGCTTTCAGACATACCGCTATGCCATTGGGAGCTCCTTTTAAAGTATTTCAACACTAAGAGTAATGCTTCACTGCACGAAGAATTTCCCTACTAGACTGAAACAGTAAGACTTAATAAATGTGTCATCAACTTGGATGTGAGCTTGTCAAAAAGAGGAGAAAGTGTCGGAAAGTATTATTTTTTCCGCTGGGTGTCGCTTTGGGCTAAGAGAACTGGTCTTATAAAGTATGTGAGATTAAAAAATAATGGTAACTGGACAGAACGTAAGGTTTAATATCCAGCACTGCCAAGAACCTGGAAGCGATGTGAAAAGATAAGATTTATGGTCAGTGAGAATCATACCCACATATTTTGTTTTTCCCGTTCATATAAATTTAGACTTGAAAGACTTACTTGTGAGGACTGCAATAAGGCATTAGTGATCATGTACGCCCTCTCTAGTTGACCATCGTCAATAAGATTGATGCAGAAGAGAAGATGAGTGATTCCAAGCAGAGAAAAAGAAGCGCAGTAGCTTTGATGGCTTTCCTGTAAAACAGTTATTTGTTCTAATCTAACATTTATTTTCATTTGGAAAGCTGTTTACATTTCAAATGAATAAAATCACTAAGATATTTCGTGGATTGTCGTTTTATTTCTAGTGATTCTGAGGCTACGTCTGATTTTTATTTTATAGATTAATTTTGAAAACTCTGATGAATCCTGGAAGCTATATCTAATTATCTTAATATTTAATCTTGTATAACAGTCACAGCCTGATATAAATTTTAGAGTAAAGAGTTAATTTTTAAAGAATACACAATTCTATAAATCTCTCAACATCTGGGGTTTCTGATATATAGGTGAGTATATATAAATATAGATATCGTAGTAAATGGAGCGAGAAAGTGTATGAGAACCAACGTATAGTATTTATATATACACCAACTTGTAGTTGTTTGAGTCGAGTTTCTTTTGTTCCTATATTATCATGCTTTTCTCCATGTTTAGAAGAAGTTTTTTTGTCCCCATATATTTTTAAGCTGATGTTTGTACTAAATAGATAAATAATAGAAACCTAATGGGGATCTATGTTTTCATATAATGAGACATACACTACTAAATTGGACAAAAGTCTGGTGTACTTCTCCTGTCAAACCAAAATGAGGCCAGCATGACCAGGTGGTTAAGGCACTCGACTCGTAATCTGAGAGTCGCGAGTTTGAATCCCTGTCACACCATACATGCTCGCCATTTCACCATTGGGATGTTATAATGTGACGGTCAATCCCATTATTTGTTGGTAAAATAGTAGCGGTGGATGGTGATAACTAACTGCCTTCCATCTGGTCATTAACTGCTAAATTAGGGACGGCTAACGCAGATAGTCCTCGTGTAGCTTTGCACAAAACTCAAAACAAATCGATGTACTTTCGGGAAAAGGCGAATATACAACATTCAAAGAAACAAATAACGATGGGTAAGTTAAACGAAGAAAAACTCCAAAAGTATTTGTAAAATATTAAAGACACTAGAAAATTTGAAGATATACCACATTCTCTGCTAGTTATATAATAAATATTCAAATAATTTGGTTTAATTGATCCATTAATAGTCATCTCTATGTATCCCAAATCATGACTTTTGTATCTATCCATATAAAAATGACGTCCGTATTTTGGTTTGTTTGTTTGTTTTTGAATTTCGCGCAAAGCTACACGAGGTTTATGCGTTAGACGTCCCTCATTTAGTGTGTAAGACTGAAGGGAAGGCAGGTAGTCATCGCCAACTCTTAGGCTATTCTTATACCAACGAATAGTAGGATTGACTGCCACATTATAATGACCCCACTGCTGAAAGGGAGAGCATGTTTGGGAGAACGAGGATTTGAACTCGCGACCTTCGGATAACTAGTCTAGAGTCTTAACCACCTGACCATGCCTGGCCTCTGTATCCAGGTAGAAATAGTTTTTAAAAGAAGGTTTTGATGTGTATTTTATATCGATATTCTTTCAATCTAAGCAATATTTTTTATTGATTACAGAGCAGGGAATGGCTGAAGAAATATTAAAAATACCACCACTAAAAGAACCAGTAGAATGATAAAAAAGAACAATTGACACTTGTGTAAACATAAGATAGATATTCTTATTTATATTTTATACGTTATTAAAATATCCGTACAGAAATGTTTATCGTAGTTCTAATCACTTCTAAGGTGTTTAAAGGATCCTTGGATTTCTACATAAAGAAATTTCCGTGAAAAATACAGGAGTATTTAGTTGTAGAATACATTTTCAAATAATTAAGGTTACTTGAGCTGCTGAAAGCGCCACTAAAACAATCAGTAAATGAATTTTTTGTCCAGGATTATTTATTCTTCAAATACACGTGTATAAAGGTAACTCAATGTCAACGTCTTCGATATAAAGAGTTTTTAATAACCTTTCGATTGAATGCTTTGTAATATCTGTAATAATTCACATTAAGACGTCGACTTCCTTTCTTTGCCACTAAAAACACTAAAGATTGTAACCACTTGTCAAGAGAACTTCTAAGTGTATGTTAAAACACAGAAATGTTTTGTTTTATTTTATTTTATAAAAAGAAACATGAGTGTAATGCAGAAGGAAGAGATTAGCACATAAGAAAATAAACTACATACTATGAGAGCCGTAATCATGGGTCCTGTAAGGATCCATATGTAATATGTTTTTCCGTACCCTTTCTAACATGGCGTATTGAGGTACCGAGCCATGATTATTGACCTTGAAATAATAAATAGTAACGGCAAACCTCAAAATGAAAGACTGCTACAATACTATGGAACGGCAAATTACAACAACAAATAAAAGTGTTACGTCCTGACGTAATACATACTTGTTATAGCATTACATACCCTAGTGAAGCAGATCTTTGGGAAAAGAAACTGTTTGTTGTTTGTTTGTTTTTGGAACTTCGCACAAAGCTACTCGAGGGCTATCTGTGCTAGCCGTCCCTAATTTAGCAGTGTAAGACTAGAGGGAAGGCAGCTAATCATCACCACCCATCTCTTGGGCTACTATGATACCAATGAAAAGTGGGATTGACCGTCACATTATAACGCCCCCAGGGCTGGGAGGGCGAGCATGTTTGGCGCGACTCGGGTGCGAACCCGCGACCCTCAGATTACGAAGCGCACGCCATTACGCGCTAGGACATGCCAGGCCGAATACCACCACTTAAAGAATCAGTAGAATGATAAAAAACAACAAGTGACATTTCTTTATGTTGTAAACATGAATAGATAGATATTCTTATTTATATTTTTATATGTTATAATAACATCCGTACAGAAATGTTTATCGTAGTTCTAATCACCTCTCAGGTGTTTAATGGATCCTTGATTTCTACATAAAGAAATTTTCGTGAAGAAATACAGGGATTATTTGTAGTAGAATACAAGTTGAAATAATTAACGTTGCTTGAGCTGCTGAAAGCGCCACTAAAACAATCACTAAATGAATTTTTTCTACAATTATTTATTCTTCTAATGCACATGTATAAAGGTGACTCAATTTTAACGTCTTCCAAAGTAAATAGTTTTAATAACCTTTCGATTGAATACTTTGTAATATCTGTAATAATTCACATTAAGACGTCGACTTCCTTTCTTTGTCACTTAAAACACTAAAGATTGTAACTACTTGTCGAGATGACTTGAAACTGTATGTTAAAACACAGAAATGTTTTGTTTTATTTTATTTTATAAAAGAAACATGAGTGTAATGCAGCAGGAAGAGATTAGCACATAAGAAAATAAACTACATACTATGAGAACCGTAATCATGGGTCCTGTAACGATCCATATGTAATATGATTTTCAGTACCCTTTCGAACATAGCGTATTGAGAAACCAAGCCATGATTATTGACCATGTAATGGTAAATAGTAACAGCAAACCCGAAAATGAAAGACTGCTACAATACTATGGAACGGCAACCAAACTATGGAACCATAGTGAAGCAGATCTTTGGGAGAAGAAACTTATTATCATTGGACCCCTAGTAGTTACTTCATCACATTTAATCTACACAAGACACTAAGAAATTTATCAGACTTACTAATTACTTTGACTCATTCACGCATGTAGATCTTAAAAGTCTGTTGGGTAGGTACTTCATTACGCTACTGGCACGTTGTTAAATCACGTGTAATTAACCATTATAACTAATGAACAAAATAAATAAAAGTTCTGCTCACATAATACCTTTCAGGCGTGTTTGTTGAAAAGATTAATGTGTTATGTTTACACATGGAAATGTTACCGTGTTAAAAACAATGAACTCTGAATGATGTTCACTAATATGGATATAACTTCTTAATCTACTCTCTTAGCACACAGCTACACAATAGGCTATCCATGCTCTGTCCACCACGTGAATAAATCCCAGCTTATAAGTCAGCATACTGCAGCTGTGCCACTGGTTATATTGATTTTTGTCAGGTCGTGTTCCATACTTGATGTGAAATATTTTGTTGTTGTTGTTTGGGTTTTCTGTTATGTTTTCTATTTATTTTCCTAAGTAAATACGTTGTGTATATTTAAGGTAAGTATGCTTGTATTTCGTTACGAACAATACACATACTTAGAGTCATTTTCATAGCATGTTTTGACCATTTTATGTATTGTGTTTATACCCCTACCTGTGAGACTGTACTAGTATATATAAAGCACGGTGGTACATTGTAACTGAATAACTGTTATCTAATTAAACGTGGTTCAAGTCTTTCCCATAGAAAAGTTCTTGATGTTTTAATTAAGTATTTATTTTTAAGTTCTTGAGAATTGTTAAAACCTTTTAAATCTTTCAAAGTTTGTTACTGATTAATAAAATCTATATTATATAATTATTTCTAGAATATAATTTAACATTTAGTGTTTTTTTTTAATAATCCAGATGTTATTACATTCATTAAATCATCTGTTAACTTACCAGCTGGGGTGATTTTATACCAAATTATTTTCTAGCTCCTTCATTTGTATTTAAAACTTAGTAATCAAAACTGTTTTAGTGACAAAAGTTTTCATGAGAAAATCGCCAATTAACTGAAAAGCATGAGAAAAAAAGTATAGTAAATGGAGAACAAAAACTGTTTATTTATTTCACTATTTGTTGTTATTGAACAAATCTTAACATTATTGAATTATGTATTGATTTTATTTGCGATACATATTTATTTACATAAAGATTCATTTATTCGCTCAATTTTACTTAAAACAGAATTCATCACTATTATCCCGCGCTGGTACAGTGGTAAGTCTATGGATTTACAACGTTAAAACGAAGGATTCGATTCTTCTCGGTGGACTCAGCAGATAGATCGATGTGGCTTTGCTACAATAAGAGCACAAACATTCATCACCTATAATCACCACATCTGTGTGTGTGTGTGTGTTTTCTTATAGCAAAACCACATCGGGTTATCTGCTGAGCCCACTGAAGGAAATCCAACCCCTGATTTTAGCGTTGTAAAGCCGAAGACATACCGCTATATTAGCCACATCAAACTAATAAGTTAAAACATTCCAGGCCAAGTATAAGCTACATAACTATCACCATCTTTATAGACATTTCTATACAATGTTTTTTGAAACCGTTGACGATTTAACTGTTGTAATAACATCAGGATTGTTACAAAAGCTGATTAAATTCTCGTGGTTAATGTTGCCCCTATGATTCTACTTCCTTGCTTTACGTAATATAACACATTATCTACAACTATAACAAAACTAAATTATTGTTAGATTTAGTACATATGGTAAGATGTCTCATATCAGCTTGATATATGTATTAAATTGTAAATTATTCACAAAGGCTTAAAACTAAGAGCCACATCTAGAATATAAAACTTTATCACTTATATGTTATTACATAAATTTCTGGGCGACCAGCCACATGAATCTGTACAACAGATCTAAGTGGTTATATTTCCTCATGAAGTTTTCTGATATGTTTTTGTCTTTCTTCTACTGTAAGACACATCTGTGTTTCTTCTTTCACTGTTATTTAACAGAGACTTATCATTCATGTTCATGAAGTTAGCAGATATATGGCAAAATAAGATATAATTTGTGTGTTGGTTTGGAGCCATTTGGGTGTTACCTGTGTTAACTATTACTAATTTGAAATGATAGACGATACAACAACATCTCGATTTAGTTTTTAGCAACAAATAATAAAATTAACCATCACGTTATAACGCTCTCACAGCTGTAAAGTTGAGCACCATCGGTGACAGGACGTGAACTCGCGTCCCGGTAGTTGTTATTCGATTAACACAAATAAAGACATGTTAATAAAGATGAAGATATGCTGCATTAAAACATAACATTTACTTACAACTTTGAAATGTTGGTGTTATGTGACAGAAATATTCTTTTATTTTATATTAACTCACTTTTATCATTATACTCATAACTTTGTTTCAAAATAAACCGATCGTATTTTGAGTGAAGAAAGAGACGTTACGTGTTTTATTACTTCAAATATTTTATAAAGTTTTTTATAGTGTCAAGTGAATCATGAAACCTGTACGTGAAATATGTGTTACCTAACCCGACGTTTACTTACTGACATACTTTCGTATCACTTGCTAAACCAGTTCTAATACACTTTAAACGTTAAAAAAAACAAAAAAAACTCGATATTTGTTTTAATTAAGTATTGTACCATTAAAGTTTAAGACATAGGGGACGTAGCTCAAGTGGTAGAGCGCTCGCTTAGCATGTGAGAGGTACCGGGATCGATACCCGGCGTCTCCAATCTTCCACTTTTAAAAGGTTTTATAGTTACAGACACACATTCCGTGAGAAAAGTATCTGTCTATTACAAGTACATAGTACTCTAAAAATTAAATGACGAAGTACATATTTCAGTTTTCTCTTGTCATAACTAAATTTATTTATGAAGAACATATCAGGTAGCAAGTGAAGTTTGAAGCAACTCCAACTGATCTCACCTCACCGAAGGAGAATACAACTCAATGTTCCCGATATAAGGCTGTTACGTGAAACCACGCATTTGTCATTAAATCTCGAAACAAACACCAACATGGATCTTTAGCTGCTCGTTTTGTCGGCGTGTACCTTCATCTTGTGTACCCAAGTAGTCAGGTGATATTTTACAGAGAACGAGGTGGGCAGGGCGTTCCACATGCTGGAAGATCGCCAGACCTATAGGAGGATGGCACAGAGCGTCGGTGTGTCACTGAGCGTCATCAATCGACTTTGGTGATGAAACCAGGAGACGAACTCTTATGGTAGGAGACCAGATCAATGGCGTCATCGCTTCACAACAGCCAGATAGGACCGCTACATCATGACTACCGCTCTACATAAGATGAAGTAATTTATTCTTTCCAAGTTATGTACATTAAACTGTGACTATATTATCCATACGTAAAGCCTCGTGTGAGTGTTTTAAACACTCAAATATATGAAACTCTTGAACTTGTAATTGCATTCCTGAGAACTTGATGGTTTGTGTTTTTAACTAAGAGTTAGACAAACATGTTTCGTATTATTTGTCAAACTGAAATTACAATCTTAATTACATAACAGAACCAGTTATCTTTCTTAACCCCATCCTACTCGTGTTATTTTTACCTTATAAAATACTTGGATATTGATGTTCAAATTTTGATCTCAGTGGACTTTAACTAAAACTATTATATTATTAGATGACTTTGGAACTCCAAAGAAATATCTCAACTTCATGTGTCAACCAGTAGAAAAGATGGAAGAAACAAGAGAAGCTGACATATTAGTATAATGATACCAAACCATGAAGAGGGGTATTTGACGCAAATGTATTTGGTGTTTGTTACCATGGTTACACCAAATTGGAACTCAGCTAGTCCCTGATCTATTTTGTACTAAGTTATTTTTATTTTTGCATATATTATGTGCTCTAATAAATACAGACACTAGTGTTAGTGAAGAAAGTTAAATTGATTTTTTTATTTGTACTTAAACGTATTGTTGAGAAACGGAACGTATATGATTAATAAATTTGAAATATGTACAGTTGGTTGTTTGTTGTGATATTCTTGTACTAAATGGTACATGTTTTGTTCAGGGTTTATTATTAATTCATGGAATATATACAAATGTGTTTTCAGGCACGTGATGAAGACTTAGAGAGATGTTGCAGTGTATGATAAAGGACTTCCCGAAACATTGAAAGGTTCGAAAATACAATGGCAACTAAATTAATGCCATATTCATTAAACGATTTAAAGATATATTAATAATTCTTTGTTTGTTTTACAATTTAAGAAATCTAAATAATGGGCTTTGTCTAATGATAGTGACGTTTTCTCTGTTAAGCTTAGGTAAGCATCACGGGCAACGTTTACAAATTATCATATAAAATATAAAGATACAATACTTCTTTAGAATTATGTGAAGCGTTTGTTTGAATTTCTTACAAAGATTCGTGTTAGTATTACGCAATTTAAGTTAACCATGGATTCGGTATGTTTCAATATAGACAAATTTCTACAACCGATTACGTTTTATGCCAGGGTGGCCAAACTTGCTTAACGTAAGAACCACATACAATAAACTTCAGATGTTTGAGAGCCGCAAGACATGAACAAATATTATACACACCTTTTATTGTTACATGTACATATTGTTTCATAAATTTTATATAAATGTTAATAAATACATGTACGTAATAATATTTATCCGTGTATGTATTTTTAAACTGTTAATTCCGGCTTATGTTCCGAATTAGCTCCGTCAGGTGTTGATTTGTAAGGATTGCACGATGCTTTGACTTCACAAACATCATTACAGGTTACAGTGATTCACAGCAGTATGTTGTGCTGAAAATGAGATGAGTCGCACACTGATTTTTTTTTTCTGTTCAGGATATTTTATTTCTTGAACTTGCTTCCAGAACGCTGTTTAGAATGGGATTTATGGATCATCTTGTGACCCAAATCCTCCTGTATTTTTATTAGTTCCATTTCCACAGCAGATGATTCTGTAACAAGATGATCGACAATTGGACAATCATCACTGAACACATCAAGCATGAACGGATTTACAAGAAAGGCGAAGCAGGGCTTTAGCTGATGCAAGTCCTCAAACCTTTTAGCAAATTTTGAAGCAGTTCTTGTAATTTATCATTGTATTCTTCCAATTTGATGTCTTTTATTTCAATATCAGATAATGTATTTACTCTCATTTTGAGATTGGGAAAGTAACTGAAGTGTCTTGACAATATGTCTCTTTTAAAAGTCTAATTTCATTTTGAAAATGAAAATTGTCTGAGTAAGATCAGGAACAATCTTATCCTTCGTGTGGAGTGCCAAGTTGAGAGTTTGTAGATGAATCATATCAGTAAGGAACATTAGATCTTGCACCCATTCATCATTTCCATTTGAGGATAGAATCTTTTCTTTTCTTCAAGAAAAGTAATAATAGGCTTCAACAGATCCACAAAACTATTTAAGATATTGCTGGTTGACAGCCATCTCACAATGCTGTTTTTATTATTTATATGTGGAGACATTATTAAATCATGGATTAACTTCAATGTATGAGGTAAAGTTAACATTGGTAATTGTTCCAGCTACATCGATACATTTGATACAATAGAGACACGTTCACCACTATCTGTCAATATTTTCAATTTGTTTTTATTATTTATTTGTTAAGACATTATTAAATCATGGGCGGGTTCACTGTAAAAGATAAAAGTTAACACTGATAATTGTTCCAGCTTTGTAGGTACGTTTGATACAGTAGACACACGTTCACCACTATCTGTAAATATATCCAATTTTTCACAAGCTTCTTCACTATTTTCAAAATATTTTGTTAACACATCATAACTGAATATTTATAATTATCATAATCGTTTGTAAATAAAAAAATGTTTTATACTTAAAATTAATGGTGAGAAATATATTTCTGTACATAAATATTAAAATTATATGATTATTTATTGATACTTTTATATTATCACAGAACCAGTTTTATGTTTATTCTCCACTCACTGGCATGTTGTGATTTGCTGGTACTTCTAAATATCTGTAACATGCTCCAATCACTATTGGCACTGTTGATCCATTTGTTAACTTAAGTTGATTGTTAGTCGTGTACTGATTAACCATGGAAATGGAACTTTCTTCTCATAGTAAATCGGGCATCTTTTATTGATTCTCTTTCTTTTGGCAGCAGCATCTATGTTGACAGTCAAACTTTCTAGTTTCTTAACAACACCATCTATAGAAGTTGCTATAGCAAGTTTATACTGAGATTTCTGATGTTCCTTGTTAGTAATGGACTTCCATTTCTTCGCAACGTTACATATTTTATAAATAACATTTCTTTATCCATTTGTCTGTCATCCCCACGTAACCTTTGGTAGACTCCCGTTTCTAGTCAACTACCAGTTTTTGTTTTAAATAATAATGTCTTCAAAATGAGACAAACGTATGTACAAAAATTATTTACACCATGAAATATTACAGTTGTATCCAAAACTCTAAATAATTAATCTTTATTTTCAAATATCCACCTGGGCTGATTCAATTACTTAAGATTATAATTGACAATATAAACTATTTTTCTCACAGTACTTACTTTTACTCACAGTACTATTAGTAAATTATTCACTCAGTAAGTGCCCCATGGGTTACAACGGTTGTGTCATAACTTTAAACAAATTGTCTACTTCTCATTAAAATCCACAGAGAATGGTTCAATTAATATAGATCCCCCTTTTACAATACAAATTATTATATTTATTAAACTTTGAAACTAACTTTATCATATCGCCAGATATGGCTAATTATTCTCACACCAGCTAACTTCACGTTTTCTCTCATTGACTAATTTTCTGAGAAAAGAACAATTTTTCTTAATCTAGCTCACAGTTGGTTGGTAGCCCATATATTTATAAATTGTTCATTGAGGCCTCAAACTTTCTATAAACTACGCAGTGACGTTTGAGTGTAACAATACAAACTTGAGTTAACATAAAAATACAGTAACTTGGGGTCAATAATTGACTTACACAATGTACGAGTCTGACCCCGTTGGACCCGGCATGGCCAAGCGTGTTAAGACGTGCGACTCGTAATCTGAGGGTCGCGGGTTCGCATCACCGTTGCGCCAAACATGCTCGCCCTTTCAGCCGTGGGGGCGTTATAATGTGCGGTCAATCCCACTATTCGTTGGTAAAAGAGTAGCCCAAGAGTTGTCGGTAGTTGTCTTCCTTCTAGTCTTACACTGCTAAATTAGGGACGGTTTTCTATATCCATAAAATATTAATTACTAATTTGAAATAATTCTTTCCCCAACTTGTGTGTCTACAGTGAAGTTATAATTTATAAAGCTTCTGTAATAAATAATCATTTTCTTTGAAACAAACATGGATTTTTAAAGCGATAAAACAGACAATTTTTAAATACTTTATAACTTTTTATTTTCCATTTACATACATTTTATTTTAATTTTTTTATCGATGTGAAGTTTGTGAAAATTCGGGACAAGAAAACATAAATCGAGTTCCACTGTCTCTTATTAGTGAAGAAAATCGTCCGATCATAGAAGTTCTTCTATTGTTGTCTAGCATCTGGCTTTCTAATTCGGTTAAACACTAGTCAAAAAATTCTTGTGGATCTAAATATGTTTCAGGAGCTTACGTTTCTCAATTTTTCTATCTACTCTAGTCCTCTGAAGATTCTGACTCTGATGATTTCCTTTCATGAAACAAATCTCGCAGTTCTTTAAAGTAAAGAGGTCTCTTTGATTTATATTTCGTAAATTTGTTGTGACGTCTACAATGTGAAGGTACCTTCTTCCTTTCAGTTAACAGAGTTTCCGATATATATGAGAATATTGGTTGATAATAATGAGGCTGTGTTGATATAAAATATTTGGCATGTGATCCTTCAAGACTCGTGATAATGTTTGTTATTTTACTTGAGGCATTACTATTTTGAATGTCCTTCCTATTGCTAAAAACATTCGCCTTTGTTTCTTTCTAAAAATAACAAGAATCAGGATAGGTTGATGTTAGTTATCATTATATAGAAATTACCTCCTGGAAATTAATACAATTAAACTACCGATAACTGGGCTTTATAAATTTAGTGGATATCAATTAAAATATGTTTTCGAACAACACTTTTATTGAAATATCCAAATTTTGAACAAACTGATTGACTCTCTATATTGATTTCTAACAAGTGAAAAGGGAAGGTAATGTTTATCTTATGCATATCGAAATATTTAAAACTTTACTTCGGGGAAAAACTCTGCAGAAAGTATGATATGTCTGCAGTACTAAACAGAACAAAATGTAAACAATTACTAACAAGCGTTATTAGAAATTTGAGAATTTCAAAATAATCAAACTAAAAAAGAAATTGAAATAAAAAACGTTGGTACTAACAACTATACTTTTGAGAATGATAAATTGCGTGATGTATATTTTAATTTAGTTACTGCAATTATCGAGAATTTCACTCTACGTTGTTTTTGTTGGTTTTATCAGAAAACTTCAAAACGGACTATCTGTGTCTGCTCACCAAACAATTTTTTACACTTAAAACTAAAACCAAACACATTTTTACAGTTAAAACTATAACAAAACAACTTTTTACACTTAAAACTAAAACCAAAGACCTTTTTACACTTAAAACTAAAACCAAACAACTTTTTACACTTAAAACTCAAACCAAACACCTTTTACACTTTAATACCAGACTTTTAGAGTTATAAGTCTTCGTTCGTATTACTGGGCTCTACCAGATGTCCTTAATCTATGGGTGCCTTTGTATTTAAAATTCGAATATTTTAATATTTGTTTGTAAGCAGTTTAACGTCGAGATGGCACTGTGAAATTCATCAATATCGATTTGAACGAAAGCGCAAAAAGAATACGAACACGACAATTCTGTTCCGATCTAAATCACAAAACTGATCCTAAACAATTCTGGACACACTTGAAAAGATTTACAAATACAGGAACAACAAACACAGTATATCCACCACTTGAACTGGATGGAGAAACAGCATACACTAACACAGAAAAAGCCGAGATATTTAAAAAACACCTAGAAAACACGTTCAAGACACATCATGAACAAAACATGAACAGATACTTCTTTAACACAGTTAACAGCTTTATTGATCACAACAGAAGCATTTTTACACCTAAATTTCCAGTCAACACTATTATACACCAAGAAAAACAAAAGACTGGAGCACTCATCAACTGATTAAATATATCACTGTAACAGAAGTCGTAACTGCTATTAACAACACAAAAAACAAAGCCCCTGGTGAAGATGGTATTCAAGCTACCCTCCTAAAACACGGCACTCAGAGATTATATGAGCTCCTAACAGCGTTATTTAATCTCTCACTATCAGCAGGATATATCCCCGTTTCATGGAAGGAAGCAATAATTTTAATGTTCCAGAAAGAAGGAAAGCCAGCGAATAAACCAAACAACTACCGCCCGATTAGCTTAACCAGTTGTATTGGCAAAGTATTAGAAAGGATAATTAGTGATCGTCTGTCAGTATACTAAGAAGAAAATTCAAAATTACCAAAAATTCAAAACGGATTTCGAAAAAACCGCCAAACTACAGACCACCTGATTCGACTTACAGAATCAATTACCGACAGCTTCAACAAAACGAATGCTCTGTAGCTTGCTTTCTCGACATTGAGAAAGCTTTTGACACAGTGTGGCATAATGGCTTACGTCATAGATTACATGAAATGGCATTACCCCAGGAAACTATTCGCTGGCTGTCCAACTTCCTGGAAAACAGAATGTGTAAAGTAAATGTAAATGGGGCCCACTCAGGGTCCTTTTCACCCGAAGCAGGAGTCCCGCAGGGAGGGGTTGTTAGCCCTATATTATTTATCATGTATGTGAGTAATATGCCTCTGTCGGACCTAAATTTAGGTTTTGCATCACAGTTCGCTGACGATGTGGCAGTCTGGAAAAGTGCCCCAGTCCGTCAATAGCAGCAACGAACCTACAACCAATTATAAATAACATCGAAGAATACTGCCAGAAATACAGAATCAAAATCAATATTCCGAAAACCCAAGTGATACTATTCAGCAGACTGAACAAGCTGAAAAAAGATCCACCAAAGCTCTACATGAAAGAATCACTTTTACTGACTGCCACATCTGCTAAATTTCTAGGTCTAACACACGACTCAAAGTTAACGTGGTTACCGCACACTAAAAATATAATGAAACGAATCTGGAAAAGAGCAAACTATGCAAGAAGTCTTTCAGGTAAAAACCAAGGAACATCTCCAGGTAATATACTCAAAATCTACAAAACGTACATTAGACCCGTAGTAGAATATGCATCACTGGATTAACATAGCACCCACACATTTACAGAATCTTCAACGGATACAAAATTCAGTTCTAACTTCGGCATATAAAGTACCACGAAGCACTTCATCCACATTCATGCACAAGTATGCAAACATAGACACAATATCTGAAAGACTCTTGCATAATTCTCTAAAATATTTCAATAAGAATTGGCATAAGAATAACTTAATGTGTGATCTCGACAGATACCACGTACATGATGTAAATAGTCCTAAATACCTCTCCCCTTTTAACATGTATTTAAGAAATGTTACTCAAGCTGGCCACCTTGCACTAGACAATTAAATTTTTTTTTAATTTTTTAATCTATTTATTTATTATTTTTATTTTATTTTATTTTATTATTTTTATTTTATTTTATTTTTTTATTTTTATTTTTTTTTTTTTTTATTTTTATTTTTTTATTTTTTATTTTATTTTATTTTATTTTATTATTTTTATTTTATTTTATTTTTATTACTATTATTGTTACTACAAGTAGTAGCAGCATTTCTCTGTGGAGAAAAACAACAAGGAGAAAAATTACAAAAAAAAAAGACTTTTCTTGTGCGTCCATGCATGGACTGTGCCTGAAATGGGCCTGAGTACGATATTATACTTTTTCTCAGGTCCTAAGCTTAAAAAAAAAAATCCTTACGTCAGACGCTATCAATGTTCGGGAGGGAGGAAGAGGTCTGATGTACCTGACCCTTCTGGGTATTTAATATCGATACCCTAATACCCACACGGTGAAACTCAAACACGACAATAATGATGCTTCATAAAAAGTAAAATAAAATACATTTTTAACTCTATGTGGTGCGTAAATGAGTCCAGTGTTTTTAATTAGAAAGTTTCTAGCTAGCATAAATGTAAACTTGTTCGATAATTTCTGCTGTTTAAAATCTTGGCATGACGAAAGGGGTGTTTGAACATCAGATAAGACACATCAAAGTTCTACAGTTATCCAAGCAAAGAAGATTTGGCTAATGCCGGTTTGTTAAACAGCAAAAGAAAATAAGCAAATATACATGTCCCGGCATGGCCAGGTGGTTAAGGCGCTCGGCTCGTAATCCGAAGGTCGTGAGCTCGAATCCCCGTCACACAAGAGTTGGCGGTGGGTGGTGATGACTGGCTGCCTTCTCTCTAGTCTTACACTACTAAATTAGCAGTTGTAGTATATGAAGGATGGAAGTCCTCACATTATACATCATACGTATATATGTCTCTCTACTACTAAATGGAATGAGTACAACCCAACTTTACGAGGTAATGACTCATAAATAGAGTCATGCAGTACAAATCTATAGAACAAACATTTATTAAAGGTTTGGAGACGGCTTGAATGGTAATGAAGAAAATACTCTTATATACCAGCGCAAGTACTAGTCCCCTGGACGAAATTTACGTAAATTCATAATTAATGAAAAGTTATTTAACGACATGAAGAATTGTCTCCCTTATATGTGACCAGATCAATGAAAACCATGAGATAAAATACTGATAAAACGCCTTCCTTTCCCCGTAGCGGGCTTAGAACCATAATTTGAAACACCTTCTATCCAAGTGGAACGGTTTTAAAATGGTCATATTAGAAGCATCTTTCATATACTTTCCCAAATGTTAATACAGTAGAAAATATGTAATTTTTACAATTTTGTTGTTCATACATTTCACTTTATACTTTGAGTACATAGATTAACAAGAATATCAGGTTATACTTTTGTTGCTAAGCGACATGGCATAAAGTTGTTGTTGTATACCTATAACAAGTCAAGATTCATCCGTAACTGTGTCAATAGCGCAATAACTGTGAAAACACATGACTCATAAACAGGGTCAATAGAGTACAACAATTTCGAAAATGTTTTGAGATGGTTGCAATGATAAAGAAGAAACCTGTATTATATGTATATATCTACACACAACGTCTCTAGAAGCTGTTATCAAGTATCCATTTAAACCGACTACAATTTCCTTCTAAAATCGATACCATTAAATTTAAACGTTTCTTATAAGGTGGAATATTAGAGTGTAAAGTTTATAGCCTTAATACATTATATTTATAACGGTGTCTAAACTTCATGCAGAACACCAGCATAAAAATGTATAGAAAGTAAGTAAACATATGTGACTGAAGGTATATTACATTCTTGTTATGTTCGTCTATTTGTGCTCTACCCACCACAGCTATCGATAGCCGGTTTCTAGCATTGTAAGTCCCAGACACTCGGTATGAAATGTGATAACATTTCCCGTTATCACAATACTTACTTTAGGAAGATGAAAATTCTGGACTTTTTTGGCCCTCTTCTCTTTTACACTTTTACATTTTCTCTTGTCATCTCTATTAACAGACTGGTCTTCATCTTTTTGTGGTACAAGTGAATATTTAATTTTTTTTCTATCATCTTTATTTGTATGGTCTTCTGTGTTAGCTGATTTTACTGTTTTACATCTACAACAATTGCATTTCCAAATAATGACACTACAAAAGAAAAGCGCTAATAAATAACATGGATGATTTAATTTGACTCTTATTTGTACATCAGTGTTATGTCAATTAAAAATGGAATATAATTATAATCTAGAAATAATAATATTTAACAACGACAGCCACAGGGACGTTCTCTCCCAGTGGAACGTCAGTAAGTGTATGAACATATAACACTAAAATAGGCGGGTTCAGTTCCCCACGGTGGACATGGCAAGTTGACCCCTCCTGCATGTCTTTAAAATAAAGTTAACAAATGTAAACAGGAATAAAATGTTATAGCTTAAGAGGGATAATTGAATAATTATTATACTCGCTGATAACTTTCAATTTTAAGACCATATTGAAATAAACTGAAAATCATTAATTAGTTAAAGAACTTTTTTGAATGAAAATGCCTTTTATATTTATCTCAAGTACTCGAATTGTAATAGTTTAGGTTACCTATATTTTACACGTTTCAATTTCAAGTATTTCTACTGACACGCACAGTACCTTATTGTATTTACCTATAAAAAACAGGTTGAACAATAACATACTTACAAGGAATGTTTTTCATCAGAAGAACTTGTAATATTGTAAAAAGTGATCCACAATTTAAGCTTTAAGTGAATCTCCACACTTAAAATACACTTTATTGTAAACTAATGATGCTAATTTCCCCTTATATATTTCTTTTTAATGCAAGCGTTTGTAACCTTTTGATTATTTATCATTCTAATTAAAATAAAGTAACTAATATTTTATTTCTCAGCCCCTTTAAATTCATTATTAAGTATATACACACATGGTTCAACTATTAATAACATAGAAATTATATTAAGATCTATTCAACAAAACATAAAAAAATACTGTTTTGTTCTTACCTTAAAAAAATTAACAAAAGTGGTATTCCTACTGCAGCAGTTACCAATGGAATCGTATGTTCTGACATGGATGGTGCTGAAATGGAAAAATACAAGTTAAAAGAAAGTTAGTTAAGTGCAATTTGTTTTGTTATATGATAGTATTGAGGAGGCTACGTTTCATTTGGTATACTTACAGTGAAAATAACAAGATAACCACAGCGTTCTGAGTTACTGGAATCGAAGAAGTTCCATTCTTTATTAAAACACGTATAAGTTTAATGCCCATGGATAAAACAGTACAGGTAAAGAAGTGTGAAGTATCACCTTAGATTAACTTTCTTCCTTGATAATCCAAGTAAAGAAATTTACTTATCATATCTTATGACAACAAAATACACTGACTGTGTTTTCATATCAAATCAGGATGATCATTTGATGCGTCACGTGACTGACCGCCATTACATCAGTTATATATATTCGTAACAAGACAAAAGGCAAATGTAACGAGTTCTCAGACTTCCAAGAATGTATGATTGTCGACACTGACTTACTAGCAATTTGTAATCTGAATACTGTTTATATGTTTCACTATTCAAAGAAATCTGTAATTAGTGTATAAATGAACTACAAACGAAAGAGAATATATTGGAAAACTATCGGTAACAATTCAAAGGGAAAGTACATGGACGGTCTTTTTTGTTGTAAACTAATGTAAAACTCTGCTCTAGTCAACCAGTTTTTATAAAATAGTCAAGGTTTAAATAATACAACAATACTAGGAGGAGGAAAATACTTATGGCATACAATTACTGGTCCAAAAAACTTACTTCAGACAACAGAAAAGCTCAAACTGTGAACAGTGAATTAGTGGGAATGATAGACATGGTTTGGTGAATCATGTTTTACCTGAGTTGCTATGAGTGGTGAAATGGTAAGATATTTATTATTTAGAATAGAAAATAATGTCCACAATGTACTGGAATATTATAAGAGATCGGATCTTCACACATTACTACATTTTTTACCTTCATGAATAAGGGATTAATGGGAAGAAAGAACAGCACGCGTCAACACAAACATTGTCACAGTAATATTTTTACATCACGACATTTTGTCAGCAACCTTTCCACACTTATTATCTCACGTTAAAGGTACGTTTTACGTAATCTTATATGTAGCATAACTTACTTTTCCTTGGAGAAGGAACGTATGTTTCTTTCTCCGTTCCTGGTTGACTTGGATCTAAGAAAAAAGCTTGAAATGTTTACAATGTTAACTTTGACAAATAAAAATAAAATAATGGATGAAGTATATAATAACTAATTTACTGCTTAGTTTGTTCGAAACAGTCTTTCCTTTTTCGATTTATTTAAAAATTAAAATTCACAAATACTGATCACACATATAAACGCTTTGAAGGAAAGCACAACTTACAACACAGGTTATGTCTCAGTGTGAGTCCTCCAGGACATTGGTAGTTTTCACTAGGTTGTACGCATGCTAAAATAAAGTATAAGATGGTTCGTAGTTCAAGTATTGTTGACATAAGAAATAATATTTTTGCACTGTTTATTTGTAATTTAGCACAACACTACATCATGGGCTATCTATGCTCTGGCCATCACGGATATCGAAACCCGGTTTCTAGCATTGGAAGCACGCAAACAGTTTGCTGGCCCACTTGGGGAATTTTTTGACCTGATATGACACTTTAGGCTCATAACAAATTATTAACTACTTTTCTTCGTGAAAGCTCATACATTGGAAATCCTGTAAGGTATAAACGAAATTTAACAAATATAGTTGATGGCTTATCTTTCTCTTTATCTATTGTATCGTAAGTCACAGGAGGTTTCAAATCAATGTATTTTCATAATTAATAATAAATAAGGATTTACAATGCTAAAGTTAAGGGTTCGATTTCCCCTCGGTTGGTACAGCGGATATCCCTTTGTAGCTTTCCTATATGAAAAACGCAAATTTTGGTAATTAAAGGCCCGGCATGGCCAGATGTGGTAAGGCATTCGACGTGTAATCTGAGGGTCGCAGGTTCGAATCCCCATCACACCAAACATGTTCGCCCTCTCAGCCCTGGAGGCATTATAACGTTACGGTCATTCCCACTATTCGTTGGTAAAAAGAGTAGCCCAAGAGTTGGCGGTGGGTGGTGATAACTAGCTGCCTTCCGTCTAGTCTTACACTGCTAAATTAGGGACGGCTAGCACAGATAGCCCTCGAGTAGCTTTGTGCGAAATTCCAAAACAAACAAACAATATGATAATAATAAATCAAAAATTATTTCGTAATGATAAATTTATATCTGCATACAAGTTTGATTTTCAACATTTTAACATCTCAGGCTTAACGCGGAAACAATGGCGGTGACCTGTATGTTGGTAGTTGGAAAGGTGATTTCATGGATTTTGGAAAATTAATGTACAATCATTAAATATATATCAAACTTATAACACTTTACGTAAATTGTAGTAAAAATGGATGGAATCCGATTCATAATTTAAAGTTTTTTTTAACTTCTAAACACTACCAAAATCGATTCTTATAAGCATTTACCTTCCAAGAAATGAGTGATGAAAATTGGTTTGTGTGCTTTTATCTCCCAGTTTTGAGTATTCAATAACGCACTTATACACACCGGTATCAGAAAAATCAAATTTATAAATCATTAAATCACCCGTGGCTTTGTTTACTCGAATTTTATCATCGTCTGATGCTATTCCACCGTAGGGGCCAAACCAATAATACTGGAAAATATCAATGGTAGAAGTTTTGATCCCATAGCTGTCAGGGACACACGGAATCACCTGTGGGGCGCCAAGTATAATACTTTGAGGTTTAAGCTTTATGTGTCCAGGCATTGCTATCATTACAGCATATAATGCTATAAAATCAATGTTTTAAAAGAACTTCACCATCTCTATATCTTAAAGTTTGCACGCAGTAGTAACTTGAACGTTTTCCAAAATGTCTCCTAATTATCTGTGTTGCTAAGATACTGTTTCATTGTTAATATTATAAATATTGTAAGCACGTAAGAACTACAAACAATATATCATAAAAGTTACGGAGTTCCGGATTAAACGCTAAAAGCTGACAAAGTACAGAAACTAAAATGTGTGAAATTTATGATGAGGCCACAGAAACCACAACTCCATTTTTACACAGCTTTGATTTGAATTTAAAATAAATAAATTCAAAATGTGTGAAAAAACGTCCAGTGTTTACGTTATTTTTATCACAAAATAAGATATTGTTGTTTCACATCATGCTTAGAGGCAACGAAGAAACACCACAACAATATATCATAAAAGTTACGGAGTTCCGGAATAAATACTAAAAGCTGATAAAAGTTACGGAGTTACGGATTAAACGCTAAAAGCTGACAAAATACAGAAACAGAAAGGTGTGAAATTTATGATGAGGCTACAGAAACCACAGTTCCATTTTTAAAGAGCTTTGATTTGAATTTAAAATATACAAATTGAAATATGTGTGAAAAAAACATCTAATGTTTACGTTATATTATTACAAAATAAGACATTGTTGTTTCACAATAATACTTGCTAAATAATCACAATTATTGTTGTGGAAATAGTTCAAACAACTCGCATGGCAGGTAAATTATATATACGGAATTTAAAAAGTTTCTATTCTTCCTCTTAAGTTTCCCAATTTGAGTTAAAATATTAAAAAATAAAAGCATCATAAACAAACTGTTTACATACTGGTTGGAACAGAATTACAAGAAAAAGAAATTTATTTATTTTCTCCCATGAAGATACCTAGGGGGCTGAATATAAAAATCGTGGAGTTAATTACATCACAGGCCTAATATCAATGTCTTCTCACAAGTATAATTAATTGTGATCACACTCTATCAGTTTAGAAAACGTCTTCATCGTAAGATTCGTTGCTGTGATAAGCTGCTTATATAAAGATTGTGCTTATTGTGTTTGGTCGTCGGCAATGGATAGGACAAAGTATAGTTGATATAATATTGTACATGTTTGTTTTTGAAAAATTCGTGAGTGCTTACGAAGCACATGAGGTAGATATAGCACAGAGTGCCGGTTTTGTAACTGTGGCTGGAGGTGCAAGCAACCCTGTTAATGGAATTATCTGCAATTATTCGATGAGAGACTGGTCGTTCTGTGAGTCAGCCACTTTCTCTTGAAGTTATTCACCTCATGAACAATCTGAACCTGTTCATTCCGAGAAAGATTTTTATAGCCTTTTTCCACCACAGGATTTTATCATGTTTCCCTGTACACCTCCTGCAGAGTCAGCTCGGTCTAATATTGCGTATTTAGGTATGATTTCTCAGGTATGTGATGTTTTATCCCTTTTTATGATTTCCTACAATCCTCATCCTTTTGTTGTATGATAGTTCTCAGTTCTTTACCATATTTAGTTTTCCCACTTTCTTTGGATATTAGGGTTCATACAAAGCATTTTACTTCATAATTGGTTGAGAGTTCCAGCATGTCTTGCTTCCTATGTGCTGTGGACAGTTTGTTTGATGAACCATCAAGTAACTTATCTGTTGTAAGACTCACAGGTGTTGGAATCTATTTTGCCAATTTGGGAGTACCCCCTGACTTCCAGTGCTTTTAACCCATGCCTCTGTATTATCCTTACTTTTGTGGTATTTATCTACCATACATTTACTTTCAGGTACTCTGTACGAAAGTCCTGAGGTATTTGAGGAACAGCCTCTCCATTGTTACTTCTAAGATAACTCATTTTTCATTCTCTACTCTCACCTTGCATACATAATTTTTCTGTTGTTGAAACATACTGGGTCAAAATGCAGCCTTCTGTCAGATTTATTTGCTGCCCACTTGGGAAATCATGTGTAGCTCTGTTTCTTAGCATATTTTTAAACGTATTCCAGACCCTTTGGAAATGTATGCTGGGAACACCTGCATCAACACTCTACCCTTTCATTTTTGGTAGCACATTTGCCACAGTTGGAATCAAGACAAGCCCCTATTCCTGTTTCCCATCCTAGTGCTCCCCAGCTTTTACCTGTTCCTCTTTCCAGGTGTTTTTTTCAGTGTAGGTCATCATAATATCAACAGTACCAGTTGATAACTGGATGGGAGCTCAGTTGTGTGACTTTCTTCCCCTTGGCAGTGTTTCACCACAGATTGGTGGATTATTTGGTCATGTCCTATGCTTTCTTTACTTTCCTCTTTTTATCACAGATATCCATTTCTTTCCTTCCTCAGGATCCCATTAACAACCAGCTTCTGTTGGAGGTAGTTCAAGACCTTCTGTCCAACAGAACATTGAATCTGGAAATCATCTCTTTCACAGTTTCTATTCCAGCTGTTTGTTGTTGTCATTAAAACTGAAGACTGGCTATCTGTCATAGTCTTTCAATCAGTTTCTCAGTCACCTTTTTTTGTTTTATAATATAGAGTAAAAGCAAAAAACATAAGTTTTTGCACATTGTAGTGAATATGTTTGACTTCTTCAATTATACTTTATCTGTATTGTGGAGGCAGGGCTGAATTATTTATTAGGCACAGTGCCTAGGGCCTATGAAAACTATAGGTCCATGAAAATTTTCCTCAAAAGTTAATATTTGGTTTAACTTATATGGCTGGTAGGGCCTACAAACAGTAGGTGCCTACGCCCTACAATCGTCTTGATACAGCATGGTGGAAGAACTTGGGATTGTTCTGGTTCTTTCCCTTCAACTGTCTTTTTGTGTAGCTTATTCTGAAGATGTTATTTGTCTTAGGTTGGTTCTGGTCAATTTCTCTCTCATACACGTTTTTTCAATGCAGGACATCAGGTTTTCTAAGTTGATATACCATTTTGAATTCTTAACATACGCTCTCTTCAGGAGTCAGGGTTTGATATCCCTTCTGGTCTCATTAATTTTAGGTGAAGATGGTGTAATTTTCATTCTACACCTACCCTCTATCTGTGTCAGTTTCCAGCAGCATAGATTTTGGATGTAATTGTCAAGTACAGTCCATCATGCCTAGCCACTTTGTGTCTTGGGACATTTTTATTTTTCCCCAATACTAATTAGATTTACTTCTCAGTTTTTGTCTACCAGAATATACAACACATTTCCCAGATTGGTGAAGAGTACGGCTGGTTTAGAAGTAGTGTAGTCTCCCACATCATATCTTCATATCTAATACTTTAGACTCAAGGTGTGCCCTTGTACTCTTTCAAAGGGTGTTCTTTTCTTCCCTTGCACCAATTCAGTGTGTGATTCTATCTGATTATATCAGTACAGCTAATGTACCGTATTAGAAGTTAGTTTTTCTGTACATAAAATGTACTTCCTCTCCACTCAAAATGAGTGATTCAATTCTCCACTAAAACTCAAAACAGTAATTTGACAGAACTGAATAGAGGAAGTCGCATGTATAATGAGTGTATATTTCTTTCCTTTGTGGAAGATTATCCATGATAATTTGCATGAGAGACATTAAAATGAGTCATTTCCAAAGGAAGGGAGGAAAAATACTTGTGGCATGTTTTTCTTTCTTTTTTTTCACATAGAGGGCAGCACTAAATGAGACGAGTTATATGAAATACATTTTCAGTATAGGAAACATAATTTTCACTGTTGCCCTGCTTAACATCTTATTTTGTTGAAAATCACCTATATTTTCATGAAAATTGGGATCATCTAGGAATTTTCCCTCTCTCTAGTATGTTTTCTTGGCCTCCAAATTAACAAGGCCTTATATTCAATTTTATATTGTAAGCCTCGATATGGATACGTCATCCAGTTGTAAAAGAGACCCAAGGCATCTCTCAGCCCTAATTTGTTAATTTGGAGGCCAAAAAAACATCCTGGACAGAGGGAAAAATTTCTAGAAGATCCCAAAAGATTAAAGAGTCAGTGAGTTTAGTACAAAGGTAGATAAAAAAGATTGAAGTAGGCAATGCAACTTTGAACATTTTATAGTTTTAAGTCAGCTTTATCATACTAATAAGATATAGTGTATAATGTAAGACAGTAGTGAAAAGGAAAGGATGGTTTTCTGTGGACAAATATTTACTCCCATCTTTTTAAGTAAGGTGTACTTTCCCTGAATTCAGCTTGACAGTGAGGATGAATCACATATATTAACCTGGTTTTGCTTGTGTTATTCAGTTGTTATAGTAGTAAGGTGCAATGTATGTATAATGTAAGTACTGTGGTTCCTGGGACACAAACAGCACAGTATAAAGATAGACTTTAATACAATAACAGTTTCCTTACTTGACTATTTTCCATATATTGCATCAAAGGTATTTCTGTTGAATTAGACAATGACTGAAGATGGAAATTGGTCATTTAGCAAACACATTATGCTATGATCTTTTTATGAATGATTTATGGACAAAATTGAATGTGCTTTTGTTGTTATTTTTTAAAGCTTTTAACATCTGGGGAAATAAGGTTAACACAGTATATGCAAATCAAGAAATTTGAAGAGTTTGGAAAATTTGTACCTTATGGACCATCACACTTTAATGTTATTACCTTAAAATTGAAACTGTTTATTTAAACCACATCTGAAACATAAAACCATTTTTATCAAAATCTAATTTCAAAGATACCCAAGAATAATTAACTTCTTAAAGTTTTAGGTCAATTAGGAATTGTATTTTTGTTAATGAAATTTAGTTCTCTGTGAAGAGATTTATTTTTGTTGTTGATTAATTAATGAAATTCTTATTGTAGTTTTGTTCTTATTTATTTTTCAGTTGTGTCAATAATCAGAATACTTAATAGTCTTACACAGTATTATTTGTTTAAGGGTTCTTTATCTTTTAAGAACAACTTTCAGGTTTCCTGCTTCCCTTGGAACTATTTCATTGTAAATCATGTTCAGTTTTGATGGCCATAATAATGCATTATTGCCTGAAAATACTTCTTTCATTGCAGTAAGTTTCTACAAAAGTTGATGAGGTCAATCTTATTCCACACATTTTGATAAACTTTTCACACAATCTGCACTGCATTTGGATGTTGGCTTTCTAGACTATGTTTAAGCAGATCAAAGACAAAAAACGAAACAGCATTTATGCTTCAATGAAACTGAATTGTGTTGGCAATACAAATATTTTATGATAAGGCCTTCAAAACATATGCAGATAATAATTATTCACTAATGGATATAAACTAAACTGAGTTCTTTTTTTATCTTCAGTAGTGTTTGCTAATTCAGAACCTGTTAGAGGGTTTGAAGAAGGTACACTCCAGATGTGCTTTGCTGATCTTAGGCAGGTTAGTAAACCTTTACAAAACTCTACTATTTAAGTTCATATTAAAAGATATTACAACTAATGTAAACATTGCTTTTGGACTAAATACATTTTATGTGGTTGCTGTAGAATGGTCATTAATATTGTATCACGTATGTAACATTGCCATACATTATGTATATAGATATGTAATTAACAGTTACATTATGGAAGACATTAAACCTTGAAGAATGATATATGCTCACAGGAAGAAAAGTATGCAACTCTCATGAAATGCCTTTCAAAATGAAACTAGTTAATGAAATTATTTCCTAAAACTTGATAACAAACTTTCATTAAAGTAAGTAGTTTCAGCAAAGTTTTATTTTGTAAATATTTTTTGGATTTTTCTAATAAAATTCATTATTTAATGTAGTTATTTACACTTGGACTCTGAGTAGTTCACATGCAAAATAATTTTTACATAAAGTATAAAAATAATACTTTTACCTTACCATTTTACATTTCATTTGCATAACCTCTAGAACCTTACAAATGAACATCAGTTGCTGTTTTAAGGTAAATATTTGTACTTTATTTTCTCTTTTATGCACCGTATTACTAACTCTATCATCATCAACAGAGTGCAGGGAAATGTTTTTAAAATTAACAAAAATGTGTACATACCTTTTACATCTTTATAGAAATTCACTGGTATGGTCATCTTTTCACATATTTGTAATTTAACATCTTTATCTTTTCATTTATAGTTTATTTTAACTCTCCTTTAAAATTCTTTGTCTATTTATTCTGATATGTTAACTGATACCAATAGGCCTTTTATGAAGAAGTTATTTTGAGAAATTTCCACATAGATGTGTTGCCAAAACAGGATGGCTGTTATAGATACCATCTTGTTTATAAAGCTTTCACAATCCATGTAACAAGCTAAGCGTATAAAACCATTAAATCACTCAAATAGGATTTTAAAACATAAATTATACATAGTCAACTAAAATATAAAATTAGATTTAAGTACAGTTCAATTGTCTCTAACTATAGCACTTTGAGGTAACAAACCACTGTGCTGTAGACAATAGTACTGCAGGCTGTTACTCGACTTCAGTACAAAACTGTACACCAATTTCATATTAACTGTTTGTGGAGTGAGTGTACACTGAGCTCTTTATAACAGCTTTGCACACTTGTATTAACTAATTACTTGTACGTCATAAATTTGTTTCCAAAGTACAGAAGATTGGCATAGCACCAAAAAAGGCTGTAAAATCTATTTATCTTTTGCAGTGGATTCAGTTCTAAGACTGCATATATCGTATGTCTCAAAAGGACATGTGAAACTACATTGGCATCTAGACAGTTGTATGCATTGCGAGCTTATGTGTTTACAGTCAGTTTCTGTTAAATTGGAGATTGTTTTTATATAACTTGAATCATGTGACAAGCAAACTATTTATTTTAAATGTTTCTGTTGTAACAAAGAATTAAAACTTGGATAACATGAACATTAAATTATATACTATAATGTTAATTTCATTCACATGCATGGATTGTAAAGATGTTTAATTAAATTTTGCACATAATTCAGTAATTTGCATATAAATTAATTTTAAAATGCTGCTGTTCTAATCAGATAAGCGCGTGACTTTCAGTGTTATTTTGTTTATCAACACTACTCATCATTGAGTTTCTGATGTGAGTACTTAAGACTATGTCATTTAAATGCTTCTGTGTGCATTTTAATGTGGAATTTTTTGCCTGTTGGCTTCAGTCAAGAACACTTTTTGTGTATCTGGGAACCAAACATTTACACGAGATTTACATTCATTGTCAGTGACATCCATCAATGTATTTATGGCATTTGTACTTGTGATTATAAATGTCACATATATGTTTGTAATTGATACATTTTTTGTTGACTTCGCTCTCTTGAACTTGAGTAATCCAGTTACATGTCTTATCACAGCTGTATGTGAGTGACTTGTTTGGTCATGTAATTCTTGGAATTGTGATTTCTTCATGAAGTTATTTGCTTTTTTATATTTTTTCTGTTGACTAAATCACTGGACCTTTCTACAGGCTTTAAAAGAATTTCAAAGTAATTGTTAATCAGATTGTTTACTTCTGCTATAATTATTTTGGTGAACTTTGTATTTGGTCATTCTAATTTGCTTGAGAAACATCTCTAGAATACTTTAGTATCCTCTTTTCTTAGTCTTGCCTGAAACATCAGTCTAGTCTAGTTATCTGAATGGTAAAGGGTGAACAAGTTTTTGTATTTGTCTAGTTCATCCCATAGTTCTGATGCTCATGAACTGTCATGGTTAGTAACCTGTATGGTCACTTCTGTCTGAATGTTAAATGAGAACTTTTTTTTTTTTATTAACTACTAGATACTAGTTACTCATTACTTTTTATCCTGTGTTTTGACTAATAATCTGCTTCCATATTCTTGGAAATCTCAAAGAACTATTTATTTAGTGGTCGTGGCTGAAAATCAGTCATTAGTCTTTTTGATACAGAGACTGGTTTATATATATACAGTAGTTTTAATATTCAGGGACCATCATGGAGGTCTGTTTTCTCTTTTTTTAACATAAGGGAGTTTCAAGTTTGTATTATGTGAATTTTTTTGCATATTGCTTTTTCTTTGTATTAGAGGATTATCTTGTGTGTGTCTCAGGTTAATAGGCTGGCTTTTATTGGTCACTAGCCATTGTTAGGGAAGGTTGTATAAAGTTTTACTTGTACAGGTCTCATGCTTGTCGAGGTACAAGGAAGCACTGTGCTGGTCTACAGTATATGGAATCCTCTCTTACTTCACAAAAGAAATATTGTTTTTATAAACACCTAAAGTTAAAAAAGGACAAAATCAGTTACATTATTTAACTAGTGTTTCAAGCAACTGCCCTTCATTAGGTTTGATATTATTTAAGGTTATTTACTTTTCTCAAGTTTCAACACAACTGTTCATTGTTATTTGTGAATCTTTTCTACTTTTAGAAAGAAATTAAGGATGTTTATTGGATAGCATTGTTAAATTTTATAACAGTGTGACATCATTCTCAGTCCTACAATTAATGACCTTTGTGCATCTCTTAAAAAAATTTCAAAACAACTTTGTAATTTTTTTTATTAATAACCTATATTTTAATTCATTTTTCTATTTCCCATATATTAGTATTGTTTCCTATATATTTCTTTACATTATCATTTTCTGTAATACCCATTCCTTTTCATTTTTCTATTCTGTGAAAACTGTTTTAACATCTTTTTAACTGTTGTCACTGCCATCTTTCATGTAAAGCATACATTTTTTTATGTACATCTAAACATGACAGGAATGTCTTCTGTTATTATTGACATAAATGATATCAACATCTGTACTTGTAATGTGCCCTACTAATCATTGCTTTTATTATCCTAAAAAAGAATAGTCAATCGAGTTAAGATATTTTATGTCACCTTTATTGGATTATATGTTGTACTGATAAAGATTTAAGCACTCATTCAGTTTTACATGTACATAAACAGTCAAGGGATTGTTAGGCTAGTTTGGCTTGCTTGAAATGAATAGTGTATTTTGTTCAGTTTAAATTCTTGCTCTTGCTCAGTGTGTTAGTTATTGATATTTCTAT